>NW_027507764.1:162051450-162056450 GCF_037356315.1 Lithobates pipiens
TTTAAAATTGTAACATTTGTTAGACTAAAAAGTGATAAACAGCAAAGGTTTGGCCCCTGCGTGGGATAATTTTGTATGCTAATGAAAAATGTAATAAAAAAGATTTTGCAAAAAAAAAAAAGTGATACACAACATATCTGTTTTCCCGATTTTACACACTTTTTTTTCTTTTCTTTTTTAACTTTTTTTTTTCTTTTCAATACAAAAAGGTATGTTTTTTTTTTCCCTTTTCATGAATTACCCCCAGCAATTGTAGTCCTATACTAATGAAATGAGTTTGCTTTTTTCCAAACATACAAATGAAAAGTCACATGCTTCAAAAAAAAATTAAAAATGGATGAAATAAATACTTTTTCCAACCGATCTGCTTCAGAGCTGAAACTTCCCGAAGGCAACACATTTATTAAAAAGGACCAAGCATTATATACATAAAAAGGTTAACTCACAATTTCATTTCAGATCAATAACGAATTCTTACATTTTTACAAATGTCTTGTATAAGTGGCATTTTTTCTTATGTTCATTGTTGTTTTTTGATGTTTTTTTTCTCCAAAACACAACAGAAAAGTACATTCTGACATGGCAGTCTAAAGTCTCTAGATAGAATTTCTTGTGTACTAGCCATTACACAGTTGTACAACAAACCAGTTCAGAAATTGTCTTGTAGAACAAGAGAAACACACATACAATGCATACAATATATTAAACTCCACAATAATCATCAGAATATCTACACAATATTTACAATATTCTTGGTTTATAAATAAATCACATACAAAAAAATAAGCAACTGAAACAAAGCAGATATTATCCACTTGAAATACTAATTACTGTCACATTTAGGACAGATTGTGACAAGTTAGAACTTGCAGCACTCAGAGCTCTGGCCTTTCAGTCTGGAGAACTACAAATCAGTTTTTTTTTTTATATTCTCTTTTGTTCTCCAGATGAAAGGCTAACCCACATTTTTTTGGCATTTAATGCTAAAGGCCCACCCTGTGCTCAAAGTGTTCAGGTAATATCTATACATATATAAATACATATATAAATATATTATAATTCTTTAAGAACTAGAGTAGAAGGAATAATAGCCTAGGCTTTTGGAGGCATCTTTAAAGTCTTCATTTGCAATGTCCTCACATTTAATGGGAGGGGAGTTTTCATTGCTTGAAGTGCTAGGTGAAAGCCGTCTTCTCTTGCAGGCTCCTGTGTAGACACCAGAGTCATTTGAGTCTAATGATTTAATGGAAGGAGGTGTCTCCACCCATGATGAGTTCAACTCTTCTTTGACCTTGTCTTTAGGTAGAAGGTCTTCAGCGAAACCTGAGGGGCTTGACCTGGAAGACCAAGGTAAACCAGTTGCCATTTTCCTTTGATATGGAGAACTTCTGCTGCTCCAGCCTGTCATGGAAGCAAAGGCCGCATCTGGATAGTATGCCATGGGATGAGAGGTCTGGATGGGCAGAGACTTAATGCCATAGGTGAGAAGAGAACTAGAAGAATAGTCTGTATCATAAGGGCCCATGTCCAGTTTGTTGGCTGCTGCTTGTTGGACAGGGGTCACAAACCACCTCTGGGGGGGAATGTTGGCCACTTCTTCATTAGACTGGGGTGACAGAAGACCATTGGTCTGGGGTACAGTCCTCTCCCCACTGTAGTACCTTGTAGGGGGCAAGTTGTTGACAAATTGCTCCTGGAAGAAAGGCTGGACACTGTAGCGGGCACCCGGCACTATTTGATGGGATCTAGGAGAATCCGCAGGAGATGGAGTTAATCGGTCATTTTCTGATGCCGTGTACATGCTACAAAAAAAATAAAAAGTTGCTGTGACTATGGCAAGCATGATCATAAATGGGTCATCTATGGGTCAAACAAGTCTAGGAGTTGATCCCCTAAGAATCTTGACAAAGTGAATAAATCAAATCAAAGGGGTTGGGGGTTAGAAACTAAAAAAAAAGAATTGTGCCCTGCACTTTGCCAGTAGTTGAGGTGAACACAATTTTACTTTATTCACTAAGTTAAGTGGCCATTCACTTCCACCTTATGAAATTAAATAAATACCCTCACAGAATAATACAGCAGAAGCCATGACTTATCTATTTTTTTTTTCTAGCTACTATAATTTGGTAACTATTAATAGTGACTCTACTGTCCTTACATCAACTGAAAATAGGGCCAGTTCACACCAGATGCAATTGCATTGTCTATGCATCAAAAACCCAAGGAGAATAGTTTGCATGGGTTCCAGTGGCATAGTTCACACTAGTGCAGTCAGTTCCAGTGTGGTTCAGTTTCAGAAAAAAAGTAGAACATACCGAACAGCAGTAAAACACATAAAAAAATGCACTGGTACACATTACAGCTAAAAAAAAAAAAAAAAAAAAAAAAAACAAGAGGGGGAAAAAGGAACTTATTAAAAACGCAAACACATCAAAATACAAATGCAGAGAGTTTTTGTGGTGTGAACTGTAAGCAAAAATGTATCTTTTTTGGTGTAAACCGGCCCATATCAATTCTTTCCACATCAAACACAATATAACAACACAAAGAAGGACACCTTAGCTAAATCACATGACCTCTGTGGCTCTTGTAGGTTTAGCGTAGAGTGGAGCCTATATGTAAAGCTGGCTGGTATTGTTATGCTATTTAGTCATCTATTGTTATGATGGCTTTTAGGTATGTTCTATTTGTTTGTTGGGTTTTTTCTTGTTTCTTTTTTTTTGTGATGCATTTTGTTTAATTGGTTTATTTGTCTATGTCTTTAAAAAAAAATTCAAATAAAATAAAATTTTACATAAAAAAAAAAAAAAACAACAAAGAAGATATACTTACGAGTCATAGTTGTCTCTGAAGCCTTTTGCAAATGGGTTGTGGTCAATTTTCAGTTGAGTGATCTAAAAGAAAACAAAAGCAATAAATACTGATGTACAGCCTTATCAGTATAGATAATTCACCCCTTTTCCATATAGCCCCCACTTCTTCTCATCCTATAGAAGACAATAGTGGGCACTTACATCTGTATTCTGGTATGCTGTGACAGCAATGAACTGATTCTCTGGGAAGGTGAAGGTCTGGGTCTTGGCAGAGTCATTCAGGTCCTCCACTCCATCTTCACTGACTTCCACAATGTGTAGACGTGGTTGGTACTTATGTAGAGACTGCAGGACAATCATCTAAGGAGAGAGAGGTCACTTTTAGTAAATCAGACTTAGAATAAGTAAGATATGGTAAGTTCCAGCTAGACTTTTTAAATATTTGAAAGCTGTTTGTGGAGAGAGGTGTAGGCATTGAGTGGGTGATTGAGGTGGGCTGCTTGTGTGCTATGTGGGTAAGTGAAAAGAAGGTTGGTTGGGGTGTAGGCGGGTGGGAGGAAGAATTGGTAAGTGAGGGAACAGAAGAAGGTAAGCTGAGAGGACAGATATAATGGGGGGGGGGGGGGGGGTAGTGACTGGAGGGTGGGTGACTCTAATAAGAGTGTGTTTGAGCTGGGGCACAAAGCCCATTAAATATGTGTACGGTAAGGGCTGACTCACAGGTAGGCAGGAGTGTGGGGAAGGTGTTGAATGTAATGCAGATGTGAGAACAGAGTGAGAAAAGCCAACATTTCTTAAAACGAATCATCTGAGAAAAGGAAAAACCCCGATGAAAAGAAGTTGACCTCCCAGCTGTTCTGACACAAGCTTTCATTTCCTGTAGGCTGTAGCATCATAAGAACGCCATGCATTATCTTGGCTCTACTAGGATTTATCAATGTTATGTTATTTACTAATGGGTGACACTTTAATAACTACTTCCAGTGTATGGACTGTGCGCTTCCAGTAGCAGCACTATAGTGTACAGCTCCATAGGCGGGACCAGGATCGCTGTCCATGGTATCAGTCTTACCTGAGTATTGTTATTATTGGCTCCCTTGTTATTAGTCAGCTTCAGCTTCCCGAAGGAGATCTCCTGCCTCATCCAGTGGGCTCCAGTATTGGGGGACTCGGGGTGTACATACACCTTATTACCTGGACAGAGGTGAGGGGACTTCATTAGATGGAGAGAAAGGGGGGGGTCACCTTATAGTAAGAGGGATGTACTAAAATTGGAGCACCCAGAATCTGGTGCAGCTCTGCATGGTAGCCAGTCAGCATCTTACTTCAGTTTGTTCAATTAAGCTTTGGCAATAAAACCTGTAAGCTACACAGAGAGGTACCAGATTTTGCACTTTTAGTAAATCTCCCCCAATGTGTTCATATATAGCTACTTTTGTGATAACTCACCTGTCCCTTTATTTATCATTTGACTAGTTATAGTCTTTACCATAGTTATTCATTTCCTATATTACCTATCATTATATGTATTATGTGTCCAGACCTGATACTGGTCTTATGACATATTGGGGGTTATTTACAAAAGGCAAATCTACTCTGCACTACAAGTGCAGTCCTGTAAATCTGAGGGGGAGATCTGAAACGAGGGGAAGCTCTGCTGATTTTATCATCCAATCATGTGCAAGCTAAAATGCTGTTTTTTTTTTAAATTTTCCTTGTCCCCCTCGGATTTACAGCAACTGCACTTCCAAGTGCCCTTGCAGAGCACTTGGAGTGCAACGTCGATTTGCCTTTAGTAAATAACCCCCATTGTCTATCTGTTAAAATATATGTCATCTATCTGTATTAATGTATGTATCATCTATTTACCTATATATATTGCCTATCAGTGAATGTATTATATATTCCTAATAATGATCTCATTACTTTATGTATTGTTTGTTCATCTATTATGAATATATTATATGTCTGTTCGCCAAAGCACTAACAGTCCTCTAATTGCTGTATACTATCTAGTTGTATTAATGTATTCTCAAAACTTCATGTTATACTTTTCAAGGTATTCAGAATTCATCTCCCCTTATTCTGCCAATCAATTTATATATCGTCTGTCCTATTAAAATCTTCCCTTTAATTACTATATTTTCTACCTATAACATAATCCTCTATCCGATTTAAATATTCCCT